>NC_057803.1:118167105-118188089 GCF_018294505.1 Triticum aestivum
ACCGCCCCCCCAATGCCCCGCCACCACCGGCGACCACCGCCCCCATCCTGAACCCTAAGATAGATAGTGGGGTACCTCTCCGGCGAGCCCCCCTCCCCGTTGTGGCTGGTTCTTCTTTCACCCCGGTGGCATCAGAGTGAAGTGTAGCTAAATCGGAGCAGCATCGCAAGCAAGAGCAAGAGCGAGATCAGTAGCACGAGCAAGAGCAATAGCAAGAGCAGACCAGGCAGGGGACCGAGAGCAAGAGCAGAGCAGCAGCGCGAGCGAGAGCTAAAGCAGCAGCAGGTCCTACTGATGTGGACGTCGCCACCGAGGGAGCGACGCCATGGAGGAAGTGCCCGGCGACGCCGCCGTGGATGGAGCCGCGCCGTGTCGTCTCGGGACCGAGCGCCGGCAGCACCGTGAGATCGAATCAAGAAGAAAATGCGGCGATTAGTGTACAACCTCTTTGGTGGTGTCGATTAGGCCGTAGCTTCATCCGAGGAAACGGTGATGATGATGCTCTTCCGGTGGTGCAGGTGAAGACGGTGGTGTGCGAATGGAGGTGGCGTGAAAGACGAGGGAAATGTCGGGGAAGCTCCTTGGAGGTGGAGGACAGGGTGGCTGAACCGGCGGGACGATGAGATCGACGATGGATCCTCATCCGGTACGGTGGATGAGGGACGTCGAGGTATTGCTATGGACGACGTCATCGGGGAAGAGGCTCCGGCTGGGTGGCGGACGGAGCAGGGTGTGGGGTTTTGTCGTGGCTTTTCGCGGCCTCGGCTCACGAATGGGTGGGCGGATGGGATGGAAGTGGGGAACCATGGCTTAGAGACGCGCTTGTCTGAAATGTGGGGTAAGTTATGAAAGTACCCCCACCGATTTGAGGCAGTTCTTTTGGTTCAGGGGTACCACGGGCATTTCGCGTGTCGGGATTTCACAGGAGGTGGGAGTTTTCGCGCGCGTTGTAATTTCGGAATAGCAAGGCGCGGGTTGAGATGGAGGGTGTTGTCGGAGCACAACAAGACAAAGATATATCTTAAATATTTCGGGCTAACAAGGCGCGGGTTGAAATTTCCGGACAAGCCTAACGTGTACTGTACCAAATCAATGCGCCCTACAAATGTCATTCAAAACTTTGAATTCATGTTATGTTCAATTAAAATATTTTGCTACGTGTATAATGCATGCAACCTACTACTCAAATGAATGTTTTAGTGCATTCCAAATGTATATACTACCGCTTCAATATGAACTAAATTTGAATTCGTTTCTCTATTTGAATAAGATCTACAGTAATGATTGTTGTGAAGTCAAAGCATTTGAATTCGTTTCTCTGTTTTAATAAGATCTACCATCATCATTATTGTCAAGTTAAAGCATCGTTTGTGTATTATCTTCACGGCACACCACATGATTAGTCTCGAGTTACATATGAACTATGTGTACTATATGAACTCGAACTAGATTTTTTGAATTCACTTTATTTTGATTTCAAATCACATTACATTTCTAGCTCTAGCTAGATCTTCATAATCTATACCATGTATCATATGTATAATGTGTTTATCACATTATGTATGGTGCCCCGCCCCCTACACCTACAAGTATTTAGATGTGAGTTGCAAACACCACACATTACCACAAATTCAAATAAAATGTGAGAATGTTCGATATATAGAATTGTTTAGATTGTTCGATATTTAGTTGTAAGCTGCAAACGCCACACATTATCACAAATTCAAATAAAATGTGAGATTGTTTGATGTATGGTATGGTTTAGATTGTTCGGCATTTAGCTGTGAGTTGCAAACACCATGCATTATCACATTATGGTATAACATGCGCACATCACGTGTATCACCGCTATATTCATGCATGCAATGTTTAAAACACTATGATCTCCTATTCAAATATATGAATCCACTTTCATATCAAATTATGATCTTTGTTAGTCTCTTACACCCACACAATCCTCTAACCTTTGTAGCTACCACTAAATTTCTCTCGTGCATGCACACGCCCTCCTCGCCCTCCCCCTCCCTCGGCATTATATCCACCGGGCACATTCATTTTTTTCTTTAGGTCGTTCTCCCAGAGTCTCCACAACTCCTTTCCGACACACACCGATCGATAAACCTCTCCAGCGATGCCTGCCTACAACATACAAACACACCTTCAATCTCCTCCTTTATGTGTCCTTGCCTCGTGTCTCTCATAAGGTCAGACACACGTGTAAACTCTCGCCCCTCTTTTCATCGCTCTCTCACAATCGCACACTCCTCCCCCTATCTAGCTAGTAGTTGGGCCTCTCGCACCACCTCCTAGCTCCATTCTCTCTGTCTATCCGTCTCGCTAGGCCTTATTAGCCTCTAACAAATGGACGTACACCGACCGATCTCTTGCTATACATACAGCTACCTAGGTCCTTATAACTCGTTTTTACCCACACGTCAATTGATCTACCTCATTAGTTGTGTCTCTCCCTTCCTCCGACAAACAACAATTGATCTACCGATCTAGTTAGGTTTGCTTACCAAACACATGGTTCCCCTTCATCATCCATGGATGCGTCCCGACAGATCTATCACGCACAGGCACACATAGAAACACATCCCCACTCTTATTGATAACATTGCAGTTCCACCCTCAGTTTGTCTAGTAGGCCTCTCCCACCATCTTCGAGAAGCAACTCCATCACCCATCCAGCACTCTATCCCTCTCCCTCCCTCTCCCTCCCTCTCTCTCCTCTATATCTCTCCCATCATATTTCCCGTCCTTCAGTTATGTATGGATGTCGACCGATCTCCCTCAAGACATAGCTGGGTCTCTCCTTCTCAACACATATACGAGTCGTTCTACCTCTATAGTTAGGCCTCTGCCTACCCCTCCCACCACCCGTCTCCCACACACACCGATACATCGAGTGCTCTAGTCATGTCTCCCTGCCACACACAAACTTGACGTGTGCCCTCTAACGTTCCGGTAGGCCAGTCTCCCTATATCTTTGACTTGTACACACACACACACACACAATTTCGATGGCTCTCTTCATCGATCTCGCACCCACCCACTTGATCCTCTCTTCGACTCTATCGATAGCTATGACCCCTCCCTCCCTTCTCGTGGATTGCCCGACCCTCTATGTATGATATGGATAGGTCTCCATTTCACACACATTGCATGCAAAATTTTGTTTGAGATGTCATCGACACATATTCCCACAAATAATTCACGAAATCAACCCCCACCCCACCCCCACCCCAAAACAAAAAACACTCACGAACGCGGTTTGATCTCTCAAACACACCCACGTAGGTGGGGAACGTGCATGAAGAGAAGAGGTGCATGCACGGCGCATGTACTCCCGTCTCTTTCCCAACCACACCTGCGCGGGTACACGGTGGAGCTCATTTCTGTACGAAAAAGGCAGCCCACGTGGTAATTTGGCACGTGTACTGGTTGTCCACTTGGTGGAGGGAGGATCGTCTACCATGGGTGAACAAACAAATTGCGACTTGACGTGTTATGTTCAAAAAAGAGGCAAACCATGTGGGGCCTATCTTAGAGGCAAGGCTCTATACACTGGAGTACTTTTGATGTGTCCCGTCAACTCGCAGAACGAGGAGAAGCTTTCTTAGTACACCGTCTCCCCCGCCCACGGGCGCGGTGGGTCACAGGATGAGGTGAAGCTTGCTTACTACGCCTTACGCCCGCTCCCTCGCCCGTGCACGCGGTGGCTCGTAGGACGAGGAGAAAAATTTACTACTCCCTCCGTTTACTCCTCGTCCCTACTACCTTGGTTATAGAGATTATATCATATTGTTTGGAATATATATGTCCTTTAGTAGATTTCAATATGAACTACTAGTACATACTCCAAACACTAATGTATATAGACGTATTTTAGAGTGTAGATTCACTCATTTTGCTCCGTATGTAGCACTCTCCCTCGCCCCTCGACCCTCGCCCACGTGGTGGACGTGCAGCAATTCATTCAGTCTCATATAGCCAGAACGATATATACTGCACTACCATTATTGCTCGACTTCCCAAAGAGGCGAAGAGCCAATCGCAAGGTCAATATTTTGGAGATGCCAAGCGCAAGGTTATAGGAGAACGAGTAGTAGGTGCCGCGTTGTCACAGCCCTAGAAATCTTCTTGTAATTAGTAGCATTGCATCCATGCATCATTTTCAACATCTATTAATTTTGAAATGGGGACTGATAAACCCTAGCAGCAAGTGAAATACAACTAGGGTCAAATGAAATCTTTTCCATCTACCCAAAATGGTTTTTAGAAAAGTTCATCAATTTTGGAATGGGTGAAAACTTCTTCCAAAAATGATGCACACATTTCTAGGACATTTCTGGATTTTGGAGTTAATTCATACGTATTTGAATTTGGACAATTAAATGCTATATAATATCTTAAATGTCCAAATAATTCTGAACTTAAGTGAGGGCTGTTGGAAATATTCCGTACAGAGCCCACATTTATTTTCAGGGTTTTCGAAAATGCCTTAGCATTTTAATTAAGTCAAAACAATTACAGAAAAATAGGAAACAGAAACTAAATAAAAGAGAGAGAGAGAAGGAAACAAACCTGGCGCCACCTGGGCCTCACCTGTGCAGGCCCAGCCCACCTGGCAGCCCAGCCACCTGGCCGGCCCACCGAGGGCAGGGGCGTCTTCTTCCTCCTGCCAGAAGGCAGAGGAGAAGACAGCCACGACGCCGCGGCGTGCCACGCCAGCAGCTGCCTGCCTGGCTGCCCCCTCGTCGCCCTGGACTCCCTCTACGACGCCACGCTACCCCCTGGACCCCCTTGACGCTCTCGCACTCTCCCTCACCCTCGTCCCCTTCTCCGTCTCTCTCTCACGCGCGCGACCGAACACAGTCGTCGCCGCCGACGAGCTCCCCCACGGCCACAGCCATCTTTGAGCCTCTCCGATGCGCCCCGAGCTCCGCCTGGTGCCCCTCTTCCTCCTTGCCAAGCCACGCAAGCCGAGGATCACCATGTCGTCGTCTTCGAGCTCGTCACCACCGCTTCTGCTCGCCGGACTTCGCCGGTCGATTCGCCGCCTCAGACGGTTCGCCGAGCACGCTGGCCATCCCTACGTCACCACTGTGAGCCCACGAGTCATTTCCCCCTTTTCCCCTGGTCGTTTTTGACCTCTAGGCTATAGCCCCATCTTGGCCGAGAACTCCATGCCGCTGGCGATGTCGCCGCCGTGGCCACAGCCACCGCATCTCGTGTCCGAGCACACCATCGTGCTCAGCACGATCCCATGAGCCCGCAGACAACCGCAGCGCCCCCTCCCGTGCTCTGTAGCGCTATCCCGAGGATGCCCGAGCTGCTGCCGCCGCTGAACCTCGTCGCCGGCCACTTTTCCGGCCACCCCAGCTCCTACCACCACCCCCAATGGACGCGCCTCACTCCCAGGAACCCGTAGGTGCAACCCACGGATCGAATGGTGCCCTGTAGAGCATTTCCGAGCCGTCCCGCCGTCTCTGTCGTCGCTGGCGGCTAAACGCCGGCGACCCCTGACCCGTTGACCGGCATGGGTTGACCCCACTGCCCGGTTTGACCTCCCCCTTTCTCTCACTGACTTACGGGCCCCGCTTGACTAATTACTCTAGTTAGCGCTAATTAGCTAGTTAGGTTAGTTACTACAGTCGCTGACCAGTGGGCCCAGGCTAGATAGTTAGGGCTAACTAACTTAGTTAGTTGACTGGGTCACTGACCAGTGGGTCCCACTGGTCAGGTTTGACCTGGTCGACGCCTTTGATCTGTTGACATCACCTTGACGTCATGATGACGCAGTAATACATTTTCTGGACTTAGTTTAAATTATAATAATTCAGAAAATTCCAGAAAATGCCCAAAACTTCTAAAAATCATAGAAAATCAACCGTAACTCCAGATGAAATAAATTATATATGAAAAATTATCAGAAAAATTCAAGGAATCTGTTTATGGCATTTTCATGCATGTTTGAACAATGTTTGTCCTCTGTTTTGGACAAAACAAATAAATGGCATTTAACTAATCCTATATGGAGTTTGAATTTGAATCTTGTATTCAAACCAACTTCATTTAATTGTGTTGCTAGTTGCATTAGCTCAATCAACAACATATTGCCATGTCATTATCATGCATCATGTTGTGCATTGCATTGATTGTGTTCCTTCTCTATTGCCGGTGATTGTCCCCTCTCGATAGACGCTGCTCCGACGCTGTGATCGTTGACACTGATGAAGACTCAATGTTATCTTCAGAAGTTCCAGGCAAGCAAAACCCCCTTGTTCATTCCGATATAAACCCACTCTCTCGCTCCTGCTCTCTTTTACTGCATTAGGACAACAACGATTCAACTGTTACATGCTGTGGTAGTTGAACCCCTTTCATTTGCATGACCTGTCATTGCCACAGTAAATAGATGAAACCCACTAGCATGAGTAGGAGTTGTTTGAGCCCTGATGTGCCTACTCATTCAGGTTTGCTTGTCATGCCTGCTATTGCTTAGAGTTGTGTTAGGTGTGATTCATCGGGGATGATTTGGAAAGTTGTGAACATGTGCTACTGTGTGTGAGCTAAGTGTGTGAACACGATTTGGTAAAGGTAGCGGTGAGAGGCCATGTAGGAGTACATGGTGGGTTGTCTCATTGAAACCGTTCTCAGGAGCTGAGTTCTGTGTTTGCGATCCATGAAACAGTTACTACCACACATTGGGCCCTGAAATATGACCCCGCTCGACTTACTGACCCCTCTCGTCCTCTGTCCAGGAGTTGCAACTAGTTTCCGGTGTTTATAGGATATGTGTTGGCGGCCGTGCGTAGCGCTGACCCTAGGGGTGGGCTATGATGCGGTAGATACACCGTGCCACGGTGTACCGGGCGCCCGTTTGGTGTCTTGGGAACCCTGCACACATCGTTTGGGGCTGGGAGCGAAACTCCGGCCGGATCTCCTCGCGGATGGAACCCGAATAGGCGATAAACCTGGACTAGAGACTTGTGCGGTTAGTCAGGTTGTGGTCTACACCCACGTCGGCTTTCGCTTGAAGTCTACTGAGCACATGTCGTGTGCAGACGCTAAGAGGTGGAAACATGTGTGACGAAGTACACCCCTGCAGGGTATAAAACTATTCGAATAGCCGCGTCCTCGGTAATGGACTTCTGGGTTGCCTATATCAGTTCATAGACAAGTGAAAGTGGATACTCTGAAACTCGCAAGATAAGTGTGAGTGCTATGGATGGCCTTCTCGTAGGGAGACGGGAGCGGATCCATAGTGGTGTATTGAATGGTGAATATGTGGACTCGTGTGCGCAACCTCAAAAGAGTTGCTTGCAATCGTAGTTCAGGTTAACCACTGAGTCAAAGCTGGCTTGCTGTAGTTAAACTCCACCACCCCCCTTGTTGATACCGATGCATATGTAGTTTAGTTCTGATGTAAGTCTTGCTGAGTACCTTTGTACTCACGTTTGCTTAATTTATGTTTTGCAGAGAGACTCCAGTCTCGCTAGTAGTTCCGCGTGGACTTCGACGTTTAGCCTGATACCTCAGCTACGATCTTGTGCCCTCGGCAGGATCTGGTAGATAGTCAGGCTTCTCAGCCTTTTTCATTTGTAGATGTCTATACTCAGACATGTTAAGCTTGCGCACGTGCTTTGATTTGTATGCTATGATTGTTGGGTCATGAGACCCATGTTTGTAATATCTCGCTCCTCGGAGACTAATGAATAAATACTTGAGTTGTAGAGTTATGTTGTGATGCCATGATGTATTTACACATATCGAGCATATTGTGTGTATGATTGAAATGCTTGGTATGTGTGGGATCCGACAATCTAGTTGTTTATCCTTGGCAGCCTCTCTTATGGGGAAATGTAGTCTAGTGCCTCCATGAGCCATAGTAGTCCGCTACAGCCCGGTTCACCGGAGTCCTGTTTGCCCAGCACTACTGCTCAGGACACTTGACTGGCCGGCATGTGTTTCACTTCGTTCCTGTGTCTTTCCCTTCGGGGAAATGTCACGCGGTGACATCCGGAGTCCTGCCTGGCCTGCTACAGCCCGCGTTCCCAGAGTCCTGTTAGCCCAGTGCTACAGCCCGGATTCACACGCTGCTGACCGACATGCTCGATGTGATTCATGTATGCCTGTCCCCATAGGTTAGTGCCGCTTTGGGTTCACGACTAGCCATGTCGGCCCGGATTCCCTGTCATATGGATGCTAGCGACACTATCATATACGTGAGCCAAAAGGCGCAAACGGTTCCGGGCCATGGTAAGGCGACACCCATGGGAATACCGTGCGTGAGGCCGCAAAGTGATATGAAGTGTTACCGGCTAGATCGATGTGACTTGGAATCGGGGTCCTGACACGCGTCATTTATAAATAAAGTTTTTTTTTCTTCAGTGGCACGTAGGCAATATGATAGGTTCATATGGAGAGAAAAGGAGTACATAGTCAGGACGGGCCAGCCTACATGGTTGCTTGCTGGGGTTGCTCTCTTCACACTCTCTCGCACAAAACGACTGTGGCCACATATCTAATATCCCCGGCGGATCACTCCGCTTGGGGAAGGGGTGGATGCTTAGTGTAGATGTGGTGGCCGTCACCGAAGGCGAAAACCCACTGTCGGCACGTCCCGATCAGGGGTCCCCGTCGTTCTCTCTCTCAAAGCCGGTGAGGTTGCCTTCGTTCCTTGCTCACTTCCGCAACGTGGACAGTTTCCGCCTCCCGCCACCCTCCTCAAGGTTGAGCTACGTCCCTCAGGTACAACTCCCTTTACAGCCGGCTTGCACCACTGCTCCAGCTGCCCACATCACTCCCTGTGGATATTTCTTTACTTCTTTGCCCCGCACATACCTTTACTGGCTTCTACGTACTATATTTGTGATGAGTTTATGTCTCATCAACTAGTCCCAGTAATCTTATTCTAATCATGCTTGTTCAATTTCTTTGCCACAGGGATGCTCATCTCGATTTTGGTGAAACTGCACAAAATGATCCGATGGTCAAAAGGTTGCAAACTTCATTTATTAGGAAGCTCGAATGTTGCCAGTAAATTCAAGCCTGGTCAGGGTTCACAGTTCAAGGGCTAGGGATTGCATGGATCGTTTTTTTCTTTAGTTGCCTCTGTTCCAAAATAAGTGTCAACTTTAGTAGTAGTACAACTTTGTAATAAAGTTTGCACAAAGTTGAGAAACTTATTTTGGAACGGAGGGAGTACATATTTGCTATGATCTGTCAATCATTGAGATGCAATAGCATGCATGTTAGTCTCCTTTGTAATTGATGAAATGTTGCAACGGGCAACCATGGACGCAAGATACATGTAACATAAGCTGGAAGCTTCATAGCATTGTACAAATTTATCTCGCTGATAAATTACAGTACGTACTATACTAGTACTTCCTCCGTTCCTAAATATAAGTCTTTGTAGAGATTTCACCATGAACCACATGCGGATTTATATAGATGCATTTTAAGTGTAGATTCATTCATTTTGTTCCGTATGTAGTGGAATCTCTACAAAGACTTATATCTACTAGTAATAGCTAGCCCCCACTACTAGGAATTCTCTATCCTCTCCTTGAGCCACATCATCAAAATTGATGTAGCCGTTAGATGAAGTGAATCAGTCCATAATAGTCGCCTGATCTTGACGTTGAGAGGCTCCGCACTAAGCCATATCAAGCATGCAGAAATACCGTGCCACATGCATGTGAGTGGGTTTTAAATCACATCAACATGTCTGCATGCAAGCATGCACCGGTAGCATGCATATAAGTGAGCTTTTAAGTCCCATTAACATGTCAAAAAGAAAAATATAATTCCATTATGCAGTAGGAGTTCAGTTGGCTTATCTTTTTTCCTTACGTGGGATGATCTAAATGATGATGGGAGTTTATTTAGTTTGGCTACCACATTTGTCATGCGGTTATAGAGTTTTTTTTTGTTCTATGAAATCGATAATTTTGTGCAGAGAGATATACCGCTGTTCCGCGCCAACGCGCGGGGACTCATCTAGTAATATTTAGGAACGGAGGGAGTACTATGTAAAGAGTTAGGTGTCGCACGGTGATAGTGTGAGGTGGGCCATGTAATCACTGAGCCTGCGTGTTTTCACTGCTCTTGCACGCCTCCGCTGTAAGAATGGAGAAAATTGTAATCTAGTAGTAGTAGTATACCTCCTTTCGCCGAAAGCGTTGGACATCCAGCAGTCCTACCACCTCAGTAATAAAGACCAATGAGCCGTCAAATCACATAGACCCAGCAGTAAGTTGGACGGAAGAAGAGACCATCACTCTTGCGCTAGTGAGAGGTCACGTCCGCTCTGCCCGAGCATGAATGTGGCACCGTTTCTTTGGAGCAGCGCTGACCGTTTCGGGCGGGAAGCACGCGCGGGCGATGGAGGGGCTTTGGGTGGGCCAGGCTGGTCAGGAGCGGGCGTGGCAGCTGTCCGCATGTCCCTACCGGACACGCCCGGAAACAAGAGGATGCACCGACTCTCGCGGCTAAAATCGTACACTACACAACATCTCTCTGTAGGAGTAGGTCGATCTGTCGCTCTCTCTAACACACACATGGTGTTAAACACACACACACACACACATGCACATGCACACGCACACACCTTGGTCCCGTTGCACCTTCTAACATGACTTATTACACCTAGACGGTGGGAGTAGTAAGTATATGAGATACGGCGGCACACTGACTTAAGTCGAATACAAGTGGCCAAAAATTGTGTGCATGTTATAATAAGGATTCACTTAAAATAGTACGTGAGCGAACAGAGGGATCAATTGGACAGTGTTCCCGAGCAGTAGCGAGGTGTGTGAGGTAAGATACACCGCTGATGCTTTTAATTTTTCTTATTAATTTGTTTGTTTCACCCTCTGACTGGTGGGACCCAACGTACTACGTGGAGAGAGGTAAGGTGACTAAGGCTGCATTATTTCTGCACCACTGTGGATAGTCTTACCACCAAAGCCACATGACACGATTATGATTGAAATCCCAATGACTCCCACACACACACAAAAACACGGCATGCTTGTCACACGAATGCAGGAATGTATAAAAGGTTATTTCCCTCTCGTTGAACATAACGGGAGGGTTGTGTAGCTGGTTAACCTGTTCGCTCACTCTCTCGCCCTCTCCCGCTAGAGCCTCAGCGCTTGTAGTTGCTCTCTTCACACTCTCTCGCCCTCTCCAGATCTAAGCAAGACTTTGTTGGCCTCTCTCTCCCCTCACTGCTGCTCAAAGAGCCGGCAGGATCCGTCCGCCAGGAAGGAAAGGAGGCTTAACACTGTCGCCATCTGCGAGGGACTACCGGCGCAGCTGTTCACTTTCCACCTAGCGGCGGCGCGGGAGGGCCTCCGACCCCTTCTTCTTCGTTGTTGTCCCGTCGCCCACTAAACCACGCCCCAAGAACCTTAAGGTATAATTTACTTACTCCACATGCATTGCTCTAGCTGCATGTATACCATGAATCTAGGACGTGGTTCAAAGAGGAAAGGAGTGGGGGAAAGTAGTGGGAAAAGTTGTATATAGCATGAATCTAGGATGTGGTTCAAAGAGGAAATGAAGGGGCAAAGTGGTGTAGCATTAATCTAGGACGTGGTTCAAAGAGGAAAGGAATGGGGGGAAGTAGTGGGGAAAGTTGTATTGCATAAATCTAGGACGTGGTTCAAAGAGGAAAGGAAGGGGCAAAAGTACTAGTTCAAAAAGGAAAGGAAGGGACAACGCTGTAGAGTTTGAGCAGGACTAGATTTGCTGTGCTCACATAGGGAAAGGCGTCTAAATATAACAAAACTGGGACCAACACAAATATGCTCCTTGGTTGCTTGTTCTTTGTTGCAACAGACTGTGCATGACCACAGTACATCGGTAGATGCACATAGTGCTGGTGCGTCCACTGTCCCGTGCAACTCATTAGCTGTTGTTAATCTAAGGCCCTGTTTGGTTAAAAACTCCCTAGTCCCTACCTGCTGGGTTCCAGGGACTAAACATGGACTAGAGGTTATTAAATGACATGCTAAAAGACCATGTTACCCCTAGTAATGAACTAATAGAGACAAGGTGCGATGCGTGGCAGGGCAACTGTTGGAAAAAGTCCCAAAAAGACTCCCTCAGGGTCTTCTTTCTTTAGTCCCAAATGCCCATTTTTAGTCCCTAAAAGTCCATCCTCTTTGGTTTAGATGGGACTGACACGGAGTTTTTTTAGTCCCTACACCAAAATGTCCCTGTAAACAAACACCCTCTAATAATGCCGCTGGAAAATTGATGCAATGCCACAGTTAAAACCAAATTACATGTTTAACGAATTTTATTGTTAATATAATCTCTATGTTAATATTAATCAATGCCACCGTTTGAGAAATGCTACTGTCTTTCTTTCTTTCCCATTTAGATAAGGTAGATGCTTCTTTTTGTTGGCTTCTGTCTCATCCACCGTTATTGACCACAAATTGTTTCCTTTGCACCTCTGTGTAAACAGGGTTATCTGCTTCACCTCGTTGCCATTGTGACCTTTTGTTGCACTACATAAAACACTTTTGTTTTAAGAGTGTTTTGTGCAGTTCAACCAAAATGTCACACCGACAACGTTGCTTGATTGCTTGATCTTAGTGGAACTGCACAAGAGGAGATCTTACTTCCTATCCGTTAAGGCGAATTTGGTTTAGGTCTTCTTCTTGTGAGTTGTTTTAATTCCGCATCATGAGAGGTCAGTACTAGCCTTCTTTCACATGATTCTGCAGTGTGCATTCATATGTTGTGCTACTTGTACGATAATGTTGCTTGATTTTAGTGAACTGCACAAATGGAGACAAGACTTCCAATCTGTATGTGCACCGTAATATCCCATTGAGGTAAGATAAGGATATTTCACAACTGCTGGCATGTATTTTGCCACTTTCATCAGAAAATTAAGTTTAGTACTATACTTGTGCTCCCTAATTGACATGCCAAATCTTACATTGAAGGCGAAGCTTGTTTGTTATTGAACCAAGTGATGAAGGGGAAGAACAAGGGGAAGAAAAACAAAAATAAACTCCCGGTGCTATAATGAAGCACTGGAACTGTGATGACACAAGTAATGATATAGTTTTGCATCTTAAGTTATTGCTATGGCTGGAACGAGCAATTGTTTTGCCACTGATTTGATGCCACTCTTAATGTAATATGTAATTATCTCTACTTGTGCAAACAGGGATCTTCTTTGAAGATACCATATATTTTAGTGGAACTGCACAAGAAGATGTTGGAAACATTAAACTAATCGAGGAGTATATAGTAAGCATGGCCACCACCGTAGATTGCAACAGATGGTTCCGGAGAATTGCTGCATCTGTATGCTCTACACAATAAGCCTCCTGACAAAGGTTGGTACTCGCCCACTAATTTCATCCATGTGATTGAGCTTTGTCATCTCTATTGGTGTTGTGCTACTGTTTACATACTATCATGAAAAAGTGGTATTGTCCTTGAGAAGTGCTTCATCTGTGCTATTTTAAATATTTCCTTTCCTTTTTTGAGCAAACAATGATGCTAGCATTTAGTAGTCCTCTTGTCTTTGCACAAGAGGATCATCTTCCTCTGAAGAAGAATATGGAGTACGTGAAGTGTCTAGTTCCGATTATGCCAGGATGAAGAAGCCCTGTCTATCTTATCATCAGAAGGAGCAGTTGAAGGATGGTTACATTACTCCCCACAAGACCAAACTAACTTTAGCTCAGAAGGACTGACAAAATCTCCATTTTTTTGCTGTGATGCGCGAGTACAATGTTGTTCTAGGATTCTTTCTGGTGAGTTCCATTTTTCTAAAAGTGTGCTCTACATGGACCATGTATGTGCCTGTTGAAACTGTCAATTCATAGTACAGTTTGCTCTATACTAATCACTTTTTTGTATTTGTGCAAACAGGGGTGCTTAGCTTGATTTCAATGGGAACTGCACAAAATGTTCATGAATACATTGAATCATTCATTTCCACCACAAGAAAGGAGGTGCCGATAAGTTCAAGGCGTTGCAACATATAAGGGCGAAATCATACAAGCTACACGCGAATTTGGTTTATTTTGGTGGAACTGCACAAAAAGAACAGCTGGTTTATTTAGCATGAGGTTCCATGTCAATGTCCGAACTGATGGCAAACCCTGCCCATTCCACAATCGTAGGCATTTGATATTTTGGAATGGGACAACCTTGTCAAATTTTGCTCATTGATTTTAGCAAGACATGCGTTCGATATTTTCGAATGGGACGCCCTTGCTGTCAGCAGTGTCGATCAATTTTTTCTTTATTCTTTAGTTGTGAAGTAAATATTGCCTCTGACATGTGAGTTGCTGAGATGCATAATCATCGATTGTTTTGAATGTTCTCTATGAATTGCCAGGCCTGTGTGTTTGATTCCAATTTACAGAAACGCTTAAAACCTGCTCAAACTCTTTGTACTCCTTCTGTTCCTTTTTTACTTTGCACATTGTGAAAGTGCATACTTTTTTGTATAAGATTGGTCAAAGTAGAGATACTTTGACTGCAGACAAAACTTGTATGCAGACTAGAAAGGACCGGAGGGAGTACATGTGAAACTGCTGCTAACGAGGTGATCACCCTGGGAATAATGCTAGTACATATTGTTTTGCATGTTCATCCAATGCCAGTGATACAGGAATTCGAATTAATCGAAATAAATTCATTCATACACGGTCGGATTTCATATAAACATGCCAGATTTCATTACATTTCATACATTCTTCAACTAAAAAGGGGTGCGTTGGAGGTATAGTTAATTAACCGAAGCTACCCACCTGAGTCCCGCTGAGCCGAACAGAAGCTTCAGTGACTTAACTGCAGGTGCAGTTGCGTAACTAACATGTGGCCTGTTGGGCCCACGTGTCACTCAGCCAAATGCACCAGCAGTTAAGTAGAAGCAGCGTTATTCTCCAGCAGAACTCCGCGACTCCATGTCACCTCCAAGAAGCTAACCGGCCATCAATGGTCAACCCGCCTAGCTTGGCTTCAACAGGAGGGTAGCAGCGGTGGCCTTACTTGGACCCGAGCTGCGGCGACCTACCGTGTTCTACTCTTCCTCGTTTTCTGTGTGGCGCGGCCTCGTTGGCAGCGGGGCGGGGCCTCGACGGAGCCGGCGATGTCCTCAGTCTCGTTGCCGGCGGGCGGCGCTGCAGCAGAGCGGTGGAAATCCTCCCCTGCGTTGCCGGCAGGGTGGGGCCTCGGCTGAGCCGGCGATGTCCTCTGCCTCGTTGTTGGCGGGGCGGGGCCTCGGTGGAGCCGGCAGTGTCCTCTGCCTCGTTGTTGGCGCTGCGTGGCCTCGGTGGAGCAGGGCCTCATCGACGCCAGTGGAGTGGGGACTCGTCGGAGCCGACATTAACCTCTGCCTCGTCCTCGGTCTTGCCAAACAGCGCCTCGCCCGCTTCATCGTCCTCTTTGCTAGCCTCTTTGTAGGTGGCTGCGGCCTCCGCCACCCGCATGCACTCCCGCTAGCGCTCGAGGCGTCCCTTGCGGGCAAAGCGGTACGAGTCGAGCAGCGCCTCCTGCTCCGCCCGCTCCGCGGCGATCTGCTCCTCCGCCTGCAGATGCTCCTGGAGGAGATGGTGGTTGTAGGCGGCGTCGGCCTGCGCCTCCTGGAACTGCTCCTGATACATCTGCCTCACACTGTCCATAAATTGGGCACGGGCCTCGCCGATGGTCATGGTGCAATGCACCGACGAGGATGGTGCGGAGGAGGGGGTTGGCGCCGGATCATCGACTACCATGTTCTCCATTGGGACGTCATCGTCCTCGGGTTGCCTGCCGGCCAGTCGGTCGGCAGCAATGGCTGCCATCTCCTTGTGGTCCGTCGTCCGCCCGTCCCGAAGAGCGCTGGAGCGTGAGGAAGCCATGGTGGGCAGTAGTGGTGTGGACATGAGAAAGGGAACGGATGCGGATGACTGCGGCTATGGTCGGTGCAGCAGTTTATATAGCAATGGTGGGCGGGCGGAGGGATGGACGTGTGGCGCCGGAGTAGCCGCCTCGGCAACCGTGTATCATTAATGTGGGCGGCAGATGGACGGACGAACGACACTTGTGTCATTTGAAGGCGGAGCAATCGCCTGCACCAGGAAGCGGGGCGGGCGGCGCTGACTGTTTCGGGCAGAAAGCGCGCGCGGGAGAGGAGATGACTTTACTTGGAGAGGATGACAATGGGGACCCACCAGGTCCATCGCCTCACGTACGCAAGTGCCTCCTTATTATATATATGTATAAAACTATACTCCCTCTGTCTAGGTGAATAAGTCGTATTAGAAGGTGCATCACGACCTAGGTGCAAGCAGATTGGTGGAAAAGAAGAATATTTCTCTCTTCTAAACACAACATTTAATCACAGCAGTTAAGAGGATGCCTTATTAGCTACCCATGCAGGCCATCATAATTCATAGCATGCAAAGCGCTTTTATTTCTTGCCTAATAACTGCATGGACGTGCTGCATGCATTGGTCCTTGCCCGAGCAAAAAAAAGGGAGGAAAGGGGTTTCCATGGGAGACAACGAGGCAGAGGTGGAAGCGCTTGCTGGAGTTATTTATTTTGCTTCCCCCTGGTTTCTTGACATCATGGTCCCACACCATTATCAACCTATGTAGTACTAGTCAATAAACTAGAGAATTGCACAAGAAGCGGCCGACAGCTGGGACCAAGCAGCTCGAGCAGTTTTTGTGTTTTTGAGGTTGAGCACTGCAGAGTTTTTCGATGTTTAGCCCAGATATTAATTTTTCTCCTCTGAACAACAACGAAAACATCGCTACAGGTATTAACTGGGCGGGCTGTGGCCCGTCTAGCCCAGGCCAGATATCCAGCCCAGATATTAATTTTTTTCAAGCAGAAAATGGCTAGCCCAGCTATACTTTTTTTTAGGAATACCCAGGCAAGGTCAAGTTGTTATTCTCCGCCCCGCTGGGCTGCAAATCTTTCCTAGGAGGGATGCATTAGGCTTAACAAGAAAATGGGCTTTAAGAAATAATAAATGGGATGTAATTATAAAAACTAGGCAGTAACTATAAAAAAATGCACCAAACACGTGATTACTTTATAAAATATTATTTTTGGACATTGAAAATTTTAATTTCATTAATTGTTGCGAGCGCAATGTTTCATTGGATTTTTACGTAATATAAATTTATATTGAAATTGTATTTAATCTGACTAGAAATTTCAGGATAAAAATATTTCGGATCCCATCAAAATGTGGGAAATTTTATTGAATTCTCGTTTTGAACGGTTGGTTGAAATGGGCTGTACTTTTAACAAACTGTAAATGGGCTGTAGTAAATTCCATTAGAATTCAAAAATGGGCTACACATTCTTACAAATCTCAAATGGGCGATAAGTTCTCTGCCACACACTTCTGGCCTTACTAGGTTGACGTGTCCCCTAAAGAAACATAGTTGACGCGTATGCAAGGCTTTGTCAACTTATAGTCAACACATGGTTCTAGCAGCAGTGGCCGTTGGATGTCCATCCAACGGATGCCATGCTTCTTCTTCAATCTTGGATATTCTAGCTTCACCCGCCCAAAAAATGATTCCCCCCTGACATCTGGGGCGCACCATTTCGGAAGCTGACCTGTGGGCCTACTAAGTTGACGTACCAAGGGCTTTGTCAACTTAGTCAATATAAATGAGTCTAGCTGCAGTGACCGTACGATGTCCATCCAACGGCCGTAGTGCTTCTTCAACCTCTGGTCTTCCTGCTCCAGCTGCCCAAAGCAGCGCCGGTTGTGCCGCCTGCTCCTGCCTCCCGTGGCCGGCTGTGCTGCCGTGGAGGCCTCACCGCCCCCTACTATTCCAACAGCTGGCTAGGCCCTACGGTGACGACAGCCTCACACCACAGCCGAATGAGTGAACCCTCATACTCCCCTCCGCGTGGGCATCCACTGCCGCATCTTCACCGGCTCCGCGTCGTCCCCTTCCTAGGCCTCGCTGTCGTCCACCGCCCTGGTGCTCTCGGCGCGGCGTGGTCAACATGGAAGGAACGACTTCCATCGGACATGGACTGTACGTGGAGAGGCTGACAGCTGGGTCCATGGCGGCAGCAAGGAAGTGCCTCCTTATTACGCGGAAAATAATGATTCCTCCACCTGACAGCAGGGACCCACTGGACGGGCCACCAGTATTTTGCGAAAAAACTCGTTTCCCCCTGACTGCCGGGACCCACCGGACGGGCCACCGTATTTCGCAAAAAAACGTTCCCCCGCTGTCAGCTCGGACCCACCGGAAGTGCCTCCTTATTACACACAAAAAAATGAATACTCCCCCGGTTAGCTGGGACCCACCTTGCTGGGAGGCTGACTTGTGGGCCTACTAAGTTGACGGGGACGAAGGGCTTTGTCAACTTAGTCAATATGAATGATTCTAGCTCGAGTTACCATACGATGTCCATCCAACGGCCGTAGTGCTTCTTCAACCTCTGGTCTTCTTGCTCCAGCCGCCCAAAGCAGCACCGGTCGTGCCGCATGCTCCTGCCTCCCGTGGCCGGCTGTGCTGCCGCAGAGGCCTCACCGCCCCCTACTATTCCCACCGTTGGCCAGGCCCTGCGGTGACGGCAGCCTCACACCGCAGCCGAACTAGTGAACCCTCGTAGTCCTCTCCGCGCGGGCTTCCACTGCCGCGTCGTCCCCTTCCTAGGACTCGCCGTCGTCCACCTCCGTGGTGCTCTCTGCGCGGCGTGGTCAACGTGGTCAAGGAACGACTTCCATCGAAAGAGTACTATACGTGGAGAGGCTGACGGCTGGGTCCACGGCCACAACACAGTTCTTTTGTGATTTGCCAAGTAAGTCGCTTTGTCAGGCCTGTTGGGCTGCAAATCTTTCAAGACGAGGAGAACTTTCATTCGGCTGGCCGAGAAAATGGCCCATCAGTAATGAGAAATGGGCTGTACATTTTTCAAACACATCAAACCGGCAATTAGTTTCAAATATCTTTTTTTTCATTTCAAGATTTTAAATTACATTATTTTTTATGCGTGGAGAATTTGTTGGATTTTATATTGATATACATTTATTTTTAAAATCAGTTTGAATGCGAGTCGAAATTTCGGGATTAAAAACAGTTCGGACCGCACCGAAATATGCAAAATTTCGTATAATTTTTTAACCGTTGCCACAATATGGGCTGTAATGCTAACAAAAAGAATATGGGCTCCAAAAATCCTTAAAATTAGCAAATGGGCTGTAAATTATTAGAAATAATGGCAGATGGGTTGTATGCTATTTTCCACAGATTTGAGGCTTTCCTAAAAAAAGGTTGACGCACAAGCACTGACTGTTGGATGTCCATCCAACGGCCTTCGTGCTTCTTCAATCTCAGCTCTTCCTGCTCCAGCCGCTCAAAAAAGCGCCGGCGGGACTGCCTGCTCCCTCCTCCTCGCGGCCGGCTATGCTGCCGCGCATGCCTCCCCACCCGACCGTACTCCCATCGCTGGCCTAGCCATACCTCTACTCACCCACACCTGCTGTTATTCTCCAGCGACGGCAGACGAAACAGTAAACCCTCATACAGTTGTACTCCCCTCCGTGTGGGAAACAACTGTCGAGTCTTCCCTACCTCTTTGTCGTCCCCTTCCTAGGCCTCGCCGTCGTCCACCGCCCTGGTGCTCTCCGCGCGGCGTGGTCAACATGGTTAAGGAACGACTTCCATTGGACGTGGACTGTATGTGGAGAGGCTGACAGCTGGGTCCATGGCCGCAACAAAGGAAGTGCCTCCTTATTACGCAGAAAATAATGATTCCTCCACCTGACAGCTGGGACCCACCGGGCGGGCCACTTTATTTCATGAAAAAAACGTTCCCCCTGACTGTTGGGACCCACCAGCTACATCTTTGCACGCAAGGAAGTGCGTCCAGGCAAAAAAAATGATTCGCCCCCTGACTGCTGGGACCCACCAACTACATCTTCGCAGGCAAGGAAGTGCCTGACAATCGGGACCCACCTGGTCGAAGCGTATGTAGCATTGTCATTCTGGTCACGAACGTGTACGTACATACTGGTCAATGTAGAGGCGCGCACGTGTCGTAGTAGAGGCGCGCACGTAGCATGTACACGTACGTACAACGGCCGGGGTGCAAGACAGAAAATATGGCCACGTATGTGTACATACGGGCGGGGTCTCGAACGCCTACTCGCGCATACGTATGGCCAGGGCTCGTGTACATTGCTGGGTCGGAACGGAGAAACAACATCATCGTCGTGTTCATGGGGAGACAACGGAATGCGTCGTTCATGGGGAGGCAACGGAACGCTGGGAGCCAACCGGCTGGGTCGGAATGGAATGTGTGCTCGTGTTCATCGGGAGGGCTTGGACGGAACAGGCGATGGAAACGAGGCCTGGCGTACCGCACAACGGAGGAAATAGACCTCCTACATTCGGAACGGGGTCCTGTTGATCGGGAGGGGTCTGGCGTACCGCAAAACGGAGGAAACGGACCTCCTACAATCGAAATGGGGGTCCTGTTGATCGGGAGGGGTGTGGTGTACCGCAAAACGGATGAAACGGACTTGTGTTGGAGCGCTACGGTCGAAACGGGGGTCCTGTTCATTAGGAGGGTGTGGCGTACAGCAAAACAGGACTCCACGGGATACTGTTCATCTCCACCGTCGACCCCCTCCAGCCTCCACGAGCTACTGTTCATCCATCGTCGACCTGCTCCAGCCTCCACCTGCGACTATTCATCCATGGGCTCCTGTTCATCCAGCCTCCACCGCGCACTACTCCACCGGCTACTGTACAACCAGCCCTCCCCATGGGCTCCTGTTCAACCACCCCTGCACGGGCTACTGTTCATCCTGCCCTCCACCGTCTACTGTTCATCCTGCCCTCCACGGGGTGGTCCTGTTCATCCGGCCCTCCACGGGGTCCTGTTCATCCAGCCCCAACTGGCTCGATCGATCGGGGTCCTGTTCATCCACCCCCACCGGGAACTATTCATCCACCCCCCC
>NC_057803.1:118188427-118196986 GCF_018294505.1 Triticum aestivum
CGCTCACTGTTCATCCAGAGGCAGCATCGATCGGCTTCAGTTAGCAGCAGTAGCGAAGGAATCACTCGATCGGGTTCAGTTAACAGCCATCGATCGATCACTCGGGTTCAGTAACGCGTAGCCTGTAGTGCAATCGCTCGGGTTCAGTTAGAGCCCAACGCCTCGCTTGGGTTCAGTTAGAGCCAACGCCTCGCACACACGCGCGTACGTGTACGAGAGAAACGTGCATCGCTCGTCCCCCAACCTCCCACCGTAACCGGGAACTCCCCGAAATTTTCCTCGCCCTCGCTTCTACCACGGTTTTTTCCGTCATGGACGGCCAAAAGAATGCCATGCAGCTGCGTCTCCGGCCCGCCCAGGACGAAAAGCCCATTTTCTATCATGATTTTTTGTCATAGAAGTAGGGGCCCACCACATCTATGATGATACCAGGTTTTGTCACAATTATCGTCATAGAAGTGTCATATGTATGACAGAAATTTTTTTCGTTCGGCCCAAAATGTCACGGATGTGTCTTTTTTTGTAGTGATACCTCGGACATTGCGGTGGTTCCCTACCCTGGTCCTAATATATGCCGCTTCATCCTGGATGATCAATCCTGCGTTCCCCTCAATATTGACAATAGCTGGCCCTTCCCAGAGTACATATGGTTCAAAGCAAGCGTTTCCAATGCTGAGGATTGGTTGAGTTGAAGTTCATTTCATTACTTGTTATTTGTTGTGTGATGAAAACTTCAGTATTTACTTGAATGTTTTGTTGGAAATAATCTATAATCCAACATGTATCCTCATTGTTGTTGTCTGTTGATGACTTGTTGTATGTAATGAATGGTACATTTGCAAATGCATGTCATAGACTCAATTTATGAATGGTTTTCGAGTCACTTCTTGGAGTGTGAATACCGTAGTAGTATAGCCAGCATCCGGTTAGTATATGAAGTTGCCACATCACATAGAGCCAACCTAATATTGGAGTATGCTAGCCCTCCACCAGCATGCCGCTTCAAATGGCGGAGGAAGTGAGAGGTCACGTCACCTTGTGTCCAGATCTGAGATGCCACGTGTACCAGATGAATGACTCCAAGTTTGACCACCGTGATGCTAGGTGTGAGCCGAGGAAAACTGTTGGAGAGACCCCCCTCATAATTTTCCTACATTGGTCGTTTGATTCATAGGATAGAATGCTATAGGATTTTTCCCTATGTAATCATGTTTTAATTGGCAATCTAGCATCCACTCCAACTTTTGTCTTCCTTTGTACCTACGAAGGGAGTACTTTCTCTAAATTATATGCCGTTGTAAGAGCCGCCTATATTAATTAACCATGCTCTAAAAAGGTGGACCAGCCTTGGCTATAGTAGTACTGTACTAGGTTAGTAGGTGACCTTGCGCTTGGCTCTTCTCCTCTTCCGAAAGTCGAACAATAATGATGGTACTACAGTAGTACTTCTGGCAATCTGACACCAAATGAACTGCTGCACCTCCACCGCTTGTAAGCAAAAGTTTCTCCTCGTGCTGCGAGCCACCGCGAACGCGTTGGCGAGGGAGAAGGCGTAGTAAGCAAGCTTCTCGTCGTTCTGTGAGTTGACGGGACACATCAAAGTTATTTATTTAGTAGTACTCTCTTAAAAAGGGCCGACCATGTCCATGGCTACCATCCCGTGCTCTGTCATTGAGTACATGCACTATTCACATGCCATCGAGGAGAAAAAATATTGCGTAGTAGTACTAGGTGCCATCGAAGTGCACGGCTCACTTACGCACTGCATATCTCCATTTTCTTGCATGACACGCCACCTTGATGCTAGATGTCCCGCGTGTCATGGAGGCATATAGTATGATTTTGTAAAATGGAGGCATATAGATGTCCCGTGTGTCGGCAAAAGGATGAACAAAGCTCATGTCTGGCGGCCTCAAGCACTACCTGGAGACATTCCCTGGTGCCAGGCCGCAGGCCGGCGTCATGGACCATCTGGCACAGCCGGCTGATGCTCGCACTCATCGCCTCCATGGGTATAGCTTCTTGTCAACTGATCTTGCGATTGGAGTGACCACTCTTACCCTTGGGTGCGTAGGTGCGTAGGATTTCGTAGATTGGACAGGTGGGATCCTTTATATGAGCAATGCAGACTGTGTTGAATTCACGTGCATGTTGGCCATCTACTCCTCGCCCCTCTACTGCACCTGCCTTTGGCTTTATGATAGGTTGGCCATCCACCCGTTGGGCCCACGTGTCATACACCCAAAGGCAGGTGTAGTAAGTCAATGAAGCTGCGCCCCCCTCCGTGCCGGTGCAGTATAATCATCTCACCGGACCTCTAGTTGGGGCCAAACGAGAGAACTTTGATGTTTACTAGTTTATTGGTCCCCTTTGCATTTTGCGCCAAGTTTTGACCTTTGATTTAACTAATAAAATGTTAATGCATGTAACCAAAAATGTTGTGTAAGTCACCTTACAAAAACCAAATAATCCCAAAACACTTCAGCATGGTACATTAACTCCCTCCTCGTTTCTTATTTCGTGACATATCAACCAATGAGAGATGTGGGCCGTGCATGCTTTCAATGACTTGAGACTACCAAACATCACATGCGGTGGTTAGTTCATTGCATGTAATCCTATTAAGTAGCAAAAAGACATTAAGTTGTCTCGCCCATAGGAATAAAACAATACACCATGTATTTATTTACAGAGGGAGTAGTACATTTTTTGTGACATGCATTACTAGATATCGCTAGTCCAATACTAATAAATCCATATGGACATGGTAGTACTACTAAATCCAGACGGTGGTGCTAGTACTAGTAGTAGTACTACCAATGTAGTAGCACTGTACTACCCGTTGGTTAAATTATTAAGTGCTACTCATCACAGTGAAGTGGCAAGACCCTACGCTGGAGATGACACCTGAGTATAGGCACCGTGTTCGGCATACCATAGTCAGCCTCACCGTCTGCAGTCACTATCATCATGGCTGTAGACCTAGCCTGATTACAACTATCCGTGTTCAACATAATTTCCCGTGCGTAGATGCCCGCGCATTGCATGGAACACCAAGATTGGGGGTGGACGGCGCCGGCAGTGGCCATCGTGCCAGATTTTTCCATGGCCTTCTAGATGTGGTGGGGAGGAGATAAGGCTGATTGTGAGAGACAAGGAGTTGTTTGTAAATAGGTAACAAGTGCGGGCATCTTTTTGCAAAACTAGAGAAGTTTGGTTTGTATGCGTCAGATCTAGATCCAACGGATATTGGTGAAAGATGGCAGGCACAACATCATCACCAACTCAGGCCCTGTTTGATTCACAGGATTTTGAATACGCAGGAATAGGACACAACAATATTACAAGTTTCAAACTGATATTACAAATGTTAGGAGTAATGCTGCACCTACGAAGAGGAAATTACTAGGAAGTTTACGTAAGAACTTTCATTACTTTAGGTGGATGCAGCATTATCATACAAACTAAAATCCACCGCCCTAACAAGTCACTAATGTGCAAATAAGTTTTCGAGTCTCTGGCCACTTGATGTTTCAAACACAAATTCAGCTTCTGCGGAGACTTTGTCATTTAGGCTTAGACGCTTGCGGTGATCAGCACGCCATTCATTGTTGCGCCAAAGAATGCCAAACCTCATTACCTTGAGCACACTTGCGTCCAAAATAAAGAACCTGGCCAATTTAATCTCTGATGTGCTGTCTCGGTATTCGATCAAATCAAATTCTGTAAGATGGAGATCAAGGCATTCGATGAGATTGTTATAGTGGAGCACAGTTTTCACTTTCGGGTCTTTCTTTTATCTGCAAAAGAAGATAACATATTAGAGCAGCTGGCTGTATAAGATTGTCGTGTCATCAAGATGTACAATATCATTTTCTCATACGATAGGGTTGGCTCGCTCGTGATATTTTTTCACTCACTCACTCTCTCTCTATCGTTCCTCTCATTTACCTAGGAGTACGTGAAGAGCTTGGGAATTTGTTGCCTTCCACTATGTGGCCGACACCATATTTCACAAAAGTATGCCACATAATACGCATGGATGTCAAATCAAAAGATTTTGGCACCGCTCTCACGATGTGAGAGAGTTGGCACCATTGTGCACACAGACCCACATGTACAAACAAATCAATCAAACTAACTACACCAGCCTCTCACTCTCCCAAACAAGTGTTTTTATTGCCTCAGTCCTCTCTCTCTCCCACGCAAGTGTTTTTTCATTGCGTGAGTTAATTTGGCACCGGAGCAAAGTAGGTGATCCAGATTGGGGCACCAGGTGAGCAATGGAGGGGTATCGATGCCAAATGCATCACAAGTGAATTTGGCACGTGTTTTGGCCTACATAGTGGAGGGCCGTTATAGCCCACTTTTGTACTACCTCTTATTTAGTATAATATTTTGACCATAGATTTACGTAAGAAAATGCCAATGCATGTCACTAAAAATTACACCATTTGAAATTATGTTCAAATACGAATCCAACGACATAGTTCTTAGTGACATGCATTAACATTTTGTCAGTTAAATCTATGGTCAAATTTTGATACTACAAAATAGGAAGGGTAAACCAAGACAGAGGTAGTACTTGCTCTTAGGGTAATCATAGAGTTACTGGAGTAGTCTAAGTTACTTTCCACTATGACTAGCCTAGGCTATTATAGTAGTACAACAACAAAAACGATGTAGGTGATCACATGAGAAAAAATACTAAAAACATTCATTTTGGTGCAGTGCGTAGATGCAGTTTTGAACACTACACTTGTCATCGTAATTTGGGAAAATTACGAAAAAAATTGAGGTACGCTGTGATTACCGTTTACTAATAGGAAATAAGTTTCACCTCGATGAGTAGCTTCTCCGTGCACGGAAAGCCTGTAAGGAATCCAACAACTTGATCCAGATTGGGGCCGATTGATTTTATTGCCAAGATCTTCACTGTGCGCATAGACTGGGTCAAGCTTGTGGGAATCATTTTTTGGAAGAGGGTCGTAAATACATCAAGAAGAAATTTAAAAATGTGAAATTCAAGAAGACAGAGAAGAAGATGAGTGATGTACCTGAACGATTACGGATCCAATAAAGAGTTCAGAGAATTTGGCAGACGAGTGCACCAACGCTGTCAATTTTGGCGCATCAATGACCCTAATTTTTGTTGGACCTTCTTGATCCGATACAAGCAATCTCTCAAGGAAAGGCGCATTCTCAATGACCATAACGTGAAATAGCTGGAGTGATCTCTTCCCAATTGATGTCTTGTTGCGGGGCCAACAAGACACTTAAATCCATCGGAGATTCATTGAGGCAATGTGGAGGCTAATGAACCCGTGGATCTGCTCAAGACGAAGGTACTCGAGCACAGTACAGTTGCGGAGCAGGTGCTCCATAGCCTTCTTCGAGATGACGACGTCAAAGAGGTCGAGATGCTTGAGTTGAGTGAGAAGAAGGGCGGACGTGGCATTAATCTGGGGAAGATAGCAGGAACTGAAGCTGGCGCGGCGCAGCGTTGGCACGAGGCGGAGCACGGACGGCGGCAGAGAGCGACATCATACAACTTCAAAGCTGAGCTCCTCGAGCTGATCTAGGGTGGGGGTAAGAACCACTCGTCGAACTTGGGTAGGACCTTGCAGTTGGTACTGAACATGCAGATGTCAAGGCGTCTAGCTGGCCCAGGGTGCGATGAAAGGATCTTGGAGACTGCGGCCATGCGTTTGCAATCCCCGTCGCAGAGGCAGCTGTCGATGGAGAGGTTGAGGGGGACGCGACACCAGAGGGGGCGCCACCGCATGACAGATTTGGTGGGGAGGAGGCCGATGATGACGAGCAACATGTCATCGGGAAGGCTGCTGATGAAGTCTAGGCTCGCCGGATGCGGTTTTGGCTTGAGCCGCCTCCGCTTGTTGGCTGCCTCGCCGTCCATCTCAACCAGTGACGACACTGGTGTACACGTGTGCTGGTGTGTGTTGTGTGCTGGGTGTGTGTGAGTGCGTCCTTCTGTGCATGCTGCCGCGCAGTGGTGAATTGTGCGCGAGTGCGTCCTTCACACGGAAGAAGTGTGTCCTCAATGCGCCCTCAATTTACATGTAGTATGAACATATGTTTCATGGTGTATCTGATAATATTGATTTCATATTGTGAATGTTTATATTTTTAATATAAAGTTAGTCAAACCCTACAAAGCTTCACTTTAACCAAACCTTATATGCGGACTAAAAAGAAACGGAGGGAGTACTAGCGTGCGGGGTGCTACCCCGAGTGGTTTGAACTTTGTTTACTTCACGGCGTGTTAGATGGGCCTCTAGTTTACTTATTTTCACCCACTGCCACATGGGCCAGCACACGAACATACAGAACACGAGCTGACAACGCAACATGTGGACTGGTTGACCGATCAACTAAACAATTTACGGAGCTATACGCTGACAAAGTGAGCATATAATCCGTCGGTATTGAGTGTTCGAGTGAGAGGGGAGGCACGTGAGAGATAGCAGAGAGAGAGAGAGAGAGAGAGAGAAAGAGCTACTCCCTCCGTTCGATAATGTAGTTCCAACATTTTTTTAAAAGTCAAACTTTTGAAACTTTGACCAAGTTTATAAAGAAATTACTTATATCTACAATACCAATGATAAATGATAGTATGAAGTAAGTACATGTTGTGATGAATCTAATGATCGTTCCAGATGTAAATGTTTTTCTCCACATATACCTGGTCAAACTATTCTAAGGTTTGACTTTTCAAAACATTCATATGCTTATGGACGTGAGAGAGTCCCTAACTAGAGAGAGAGAGAGTGAAATAGAAAGAGTGAGTGAAAAAAGTGTGTGTGTGTGTGTGTGTGTGTGTGTGTGTGTGAAAGAGACATGGACAACACTCGATAAAAGTCGAGAAAAAACGTGTGTGTCTTATGCAAACACATCACACATGCATCTTCGACAACGGAAGCAAGGTGAGGAGATAGTGTGTGGTTGTTTGCAACCGAGAGAGCAAGACCCCTAGCACGTGTCTGACAAACAAGGGAGAGAGGTCGAGAGAGACGTATGGAGAAAATGCAGACATGGGGAGGAGAGAGTGTATGTTTGTCATAGAGAGATCCCCTGGAGATCGTGATGGGACTACATGGGTGGGAGATCGAGTGACAAGGTGTGTGCATGATAGAAGATACCCCGAGAGATATCGAGATAGGCGTATGGATGGAAGGAGACAATACGTGTGCTCCTGATGGCTAGTGAGAGATAATCATACTTAGGGGGGGTGCTTGCGCCTATGATGGAGTGAGGGATTATGGTACTTATTAGGGGGGTGCGTGTCACATAGAGAGAGAACAAGGGAGGAGAGTGTTGGATGGGTCTATATGTATAGCGCGAGCGAGACATGTGTATGTGTGAACCAGGGAGATATAGAGTTAGAGAGAGGTTGAGGAGCCACGATAAGGCTGAGTGGTGCGTCAGATAGCTAAGAGGGGGAAAGAGATATTCCATCCGCTCGATAATGCAGTGCATGTAAATTTTTTAGAAGTCAAACTTTGGAAACTTTGATCAGGTTTACGCAAATGTTATTTATATCTACAATACCAAAGATACATCATACAAAACTACATCTCATGGTGATTCTAATGGTATATGTTTTCCATTCTAGATGTAATTGTTTTTCTCCACGTACATGGTCAAACTTTGTGATGTTTGACTTTTCAATAAATCAATATGCTATGGACCGAGGAGAGTGCCTAAGTTGAGAGAGATCAAGTGTGTGTGAAAGAGAATGAGTAAGTGTGCACAAAAGTGTATGTGTGTGAAAGAGAAAGTGACAACAAACAATAAATTAGAGAGAGTGTGTGTTTTTTCGTTTCTTAGGCGAACATCTCACGCATGCATCTCCGAGATAGAAAAGTGAGGCAAGGAGATACACGAAGACAGCTTTTGTGTGATTGTTTGGAATGGAGAGAGACACCCCTATAGCACATGTCCAATAGAGGTCTGGCCAACAAGGAACAAAGGTCGAGAGGGACACATGGAGAACATGGACGCATGGGGAGGGCGAGAGGGCGTGTTTGTGATAGAGAGATCCCCTCGAGATTGTGAGGGGACTATATGGGTGGGAGATTGAGGGAGGTGCGTGCGCGATAGAATGATGCCCCGAGAGAAATCGAGATATACCATGCACATCTTTGTGATGGAGACTAAGATTAGCTAGTCATATACATATAGGTGGGACTGCGTGTGCCTAAAATTGAGTGAGAGACCATCACACTTGGCTAGCTAGGCATGAGATTGTGTGTGTGTGCGTGTGAGATGGAGAGAGAACAAGGAGAGACATAGAATTTTAGATGGGCCTATCGAGTGCGAGTGAGATATGCATGTATATGTGTGACCTAGGTAGATGGAGAGTTTGAGAGAGGGGGGGAGAGCTTCGAGACGACAGAGTGGTGCATGAGAGAGTTACGGGCAACGAGCCAAGGAATTTGTGTGTGTACGATAAGTGCACCCAAGATATCTAGCTTGGACTAGAGAATCATACATAGTGTGCGAGGGAGACCTATAGATGGAGTATATATGCATGCGAAC